>NC_087364.1:0-5000 GCF_030014295.1 Loxodonta africana | reverse complement strand
GGGTTAGGGTTAGGGTTAGGGTTAGGGTTAGGGTTAGGGTTAGGGTTAGGGTTAGGGTTAGGGTTAGGGTTAGGGTTAGGGTTAGGGTTAGGGTTAGGGTTAGGGTTAGGGTTAGGGTTAGGGTTAGGGTTAGGGTTAGGGTTAGGGTTAGGGTTAGGGTTAGGGTTAGGGTTAGGGTTAGGGTTAGGGTTAGGGTTAGGGTTAGGGTTAGGGTTAGGGTTAGGGTTAGGGTTAGGGTTAGGGTTAGGGTTAGGGTTAGGGTTAGGGTTAGGGTTAGGGTTAGGGTTAGGGTTAGGGTTAGGGTTAGGGTTAGGGTTAGGGTTAGGGTTAGGGTTAGGGTTAGGGTTAGGGTTAGGGTTAGGGTTAGGGTTAGGGTTAGGGTTAGGGTTAGGGTTAGGGTTAGGGTTAGGGTTAGGGTTAGGGTTAGGGTTAGGGTTAGGGTTAGGGTTAGGGTTAGGGTTAGGGTTAGGGTTAGGGTTAGGGTTAGGGTTAGGGTTAGGGTTAGGGTTAGGGTTAGGGTTAGGGTTAGGGTTAGGGTTAGGGTTAGGGTTAGGGTTAGGGTTAGGGTTAGGGTTAGGGTTAGGGTTAGGGTTAGGGTTAGGGTTAGGGTTAGGGTTAGGGTTAGGGTTAGGGTTAGGGTTAGGGTTAGGGTTAGGGTTAGGGTTAGGGTTAGGGTTAGGGTTAGGGTTAGGGTTAGGGTTAGGGTTAGGGTTAGGGTTAGGGTTAGGGTTAGGGTTAGGGTTAGGGTTAGGGTTAGGGTTAGGGTTAGGGTTAGGGTTAGGGTTAGGGTTAGGGTTAGGGTTAGGGTTAGGGTTAGGGTTAGGGTTAGGGTTAGGGTTAGGGTTAGGGTTAGGGTTAGGGTTAGGGTTAGGGTTAGGGTTAGGGTTAGGGTTAGGGTTAGGGTTAGGGTTAGGGTTAGGGTTAGGGTTAGGGTTAGGGTTAGGGTTAGGGTTAGGGTTAGGGTTAGGGTTAGGGTTAGGGTTAGGGTTAGGGTTAGGGTTAGGGTTAGGGTTAGGGTTAGGGTTAGGGTTAGGGTTAGGGTTAGGGTTAGGGTTAGGGTTAGGGTTAGGGTTAGGGTTAGGGTTAGGGTTAGGGTTAGGGTTAGGGTTAGGGTTAGGGTTAGGGTTAGGGTTAGGGTTAGGGTTAGGGTTAGGGTTAGGGTTAGGGTTAGGGTTAGGGTTAGGGTTAGGGTTAGGGTTAGGGTTAGGGTTAGGGTTAGGGTTAGGGTTAGGGTTAGGGTTAGGGTTAGGGTTAGGGTTAGGGTTAGGGTTAGGGTTAGGGTTAGGGTTAGGGTTAGGGTTAGGGTTAGGGTTAGGGTTAGGGTTAGGGTTAGGGTTAGGGTTAGGGTTAGGGTTAGGGTTAGGGTTAGGGTTAGGGTTAGGGTTAGGGTTAGGGTTAGGGTTAGGGTTAGGGTTAGGGTTAGGGTTAGGGTTAGGGTTAGGGTTAGGGTTAGGGTTAGGGTTAGGGTTAGGGTTAGGGTTAGGGTTAGGGTTAGGGTTAGGGTTAGGGTTAGGGTTAGGGTTAGGGTTAGGGTTAGGGTTAGGGTTAGGGTTAGGGTTAGGGTTAGGGTTAGGGTTAGGGTTAGGGTTAGGGTTAGGGTTAGGGTTAGGGTTAGGGTTAGGGTTAGGGTTAGGGTTAGGGTTAGGGTTAGGGTTAGGGTTAGGGTTAGGGTTAGGGTTAGGGTTAGGGTTAGGGTTAGGGTTAGGGTTAGGGTTAGGGTTAGGGTTAGGGTTAGGGTTAGGGTTAGGGTTAGGGTTAGGGTTAGGGTTAGGGTTAGGGTTAGGGTTAGGGTTAGGGTTAGGGTTAGGGTTAGGGTTAGGGTTAGGGTTAGGGTTAGGGTTAGGGTTAGGGTTAGGGTTAGGGTTAGGGTTAGGGTTAGGGTTAGGGTTAGGGTTAGGGTTAGGGTTAGGGTTAGGGTTAGGGTTAGGGTTAGGGTTAGGGTTAGGGTTAGGGTTAGGGTTAGGGTTAGGGTTAGGGTTAGGGTTAGGGTTAGGGTTAGGGTTAGGGTTAGGGTTAGGGTTAGGGTTAGGGTTAGGGTTAGGGTTAGGGTTAGGGTTAGGGTTAGGGTTAGGGTTAGGGTTAGGGTTAGGGTTAGGGTTAGGGTTAGGGTTAGGGTTAGGGTTAGGGTTAGGGTTAGGGTTAGGGTTAGGGTTAGGGTTAGGGTTAGGGTTAGGGTTAGGGTTAGGGTTAGGGTTAGGGTTAGGGTTAGGGTTAGGGTTAGGGTTAGGGTTAGGGTTAGGGTTAGGGTTAGGGTTAGGGTTAGGGTTAGGGTTAGGGTTAGGGTTAGGGTTAGGGTTAGGGTTAGGGTTAGGGTTAGGGTTAGGGTTAGGGTTAGGGTTAGGGTTAGGGTTAGGGTTAGGGTTAGGGTTAGGGTTAGGGTTAGGGTTAGGGTTAGGGTTAGGGTTAGGGTTAGGGTTAGGGTTAGGGTTAGGGTTAGGGTTAGGGTTAGGGTTAGGGTTAGGGTTAGGGTTAGGGTTAGGGTTAGGGTTAGGGTTAGGGTTAGGGTTAGGGTTAGGGTTAGGGTTGGTGGGTTAGGGTTAGGGTTAGGGTTAGGGTTAGGGTTAGGGTTAGGGTTAGGGTTAGGGTTAGGGTTAGGGTTAGGGTTAGGGTTAGGGTTAGGGTTAGGGTTAGGGTTAGGGTTAGGGTTAGGGTTAGGGTTAGGGTTAGGGTTAGGGTTAGGGTTAGGGTTAGGGTTAGGGTTAGGGTTAGGGTTAGGGTTAGGGTTAGGGTTAGGGTTAGGGTTAGGGTTAGGGTTAGGGTTAGGGTTAGGGTTAGGGTTAGGGTTAGGGTTAGGGTTAGGGTTAGGGTTAGGGTTAGGGTTAGGGTTAGGGTTAGGGTTAGGGTTAGGGTTAGGGTTAGGGTTAGGGTTAGGGTTAGGGTTAGGGTTAGGGTTAGGGTTAGGGTTAGGGTTAGGGTTAGGGTTAGGGTTAGGGTTAGGGTTAGGGTTAGGGTTAGGGTTAGGGTTAGGGTTAGGGTTAGGGTTAGGGTTAGGGTTAGGGTTAGGGTTAGGGTTAGGGTTAGGGTTAGGGTTAGGGTTAGGGTTAGGGTTAGGGTTAGGGTTAGGGTTAGGGTTAGGGTTAGGGTTAGGGTTAGGGTTAGGGTTAGGGTTAGGGTTAGGGTTAGGGTTAGGGTTAGGGTTAGGGTTAGGGTTAGGGTTAGGGTTAGGGTTAGGGTTAGGGTTAGGGTTAGGGTTAGGGTTAGGGTTAGGGTTAGGGTTAGGGTTAGGGTTAGGGTTAGGGTTAGGGTTAGGGTTAGGGTTAGGGTTAGGGTTAGGGTTAGGGTTAGGGTTAGGGTTAGGGTTAGGGTTAGGGTTAGGGTTAGGGTTAGGGTTAGGGTTAGGGTTAGGGTTAGGGTTAGGGTTAGGGTTAGGGTTAGGGTTAGGGTTAGGGTTAGGGTTAGGGTTAGGGTTAGGGTTAGGGTTAGGGTTAGGGTTAGGGTTAGGGTTAGGGTTAGGGTTAGGGTTAGGGTTAGGGTTAGGGTTAGGGTTAGGGTTAGGGTTAGGGTTAGGGTTAGGGTTAGGGTTAGGGTTAGGGTTAGGGTTAGGGTTAGGGTTAGGGTTAGGGTTAGGGTTAGGGTTAGGGTTAGGGTTAGGGTTAGGGTTAGGGTTAGGGTTAGGGTTAGGGTTAGGGTTAGGGTTAGGGTTAGGGTTAGGGTTAGGGTTAGGGTTAGGGTTAGGGTTAGGGTTAGGGTTAGGGTTAGGGTTAGGGTTAGGGTTAGGGTTAGGGTTAGGGTTAGGGTTAGGGTTAGGGTTAGGGTTAGGGTTAGGGTTAGGGTTAGGGTTAGGGTTAGGGTTAGGGTTAGGGTTAGGGTTAGGGTTAGGGTTAGGGTTAGGGTTAGGGTTAGGGTTAGGGTTAGGGTTAGGGTTAGGGTTAGGGTTAGGGTTAGGGTTAGGGTTAGGGTTAGGGTTAGGGTTAGGGTTAGGGTTAGGGTTAGGGTTAGGGTTAGGGTTAGGGTTAGGGTTAGGGTTAGGGTTAGGGTTAGGGTTAGGGTTAGGGTTAGGGTTAGGGTTAGGGTTAGGGTTAGGGTTAGGGTTAGGGTTAGGGTTAGGGTTAGGGTTAGGGTTAGGGTTAGGGTTAGGGTTAGGGTTAGGGTTAGGGTTAGGGTTAGGGTTAGGGTTAGGGTTAGGGTTAGGGTTAGGGTTAGGGTTAGGGTTAGGGTTAGGGTTAGGGTTAGGGTTAGGGTTAGGGTTAGGGTTAGGGTTAGGGTTAGGGTTAGGGTTAGGGTTAGGGTTAGGGTTAGGGTTAGGGTTAGGGTTAGGGTTAGGGTTAGGGTTAGGGTTAGGGTTAGGGTTAGGGTTAGGGTTAGGGTTAGGGTTAGGGTTAGGGTTAGGGTTAGGGTTAGGGTTAGGGTTAGGGTTAGGGTTAGGGTTAGGGTTAGGGTTAGGGTTAGGGTTAGGGTTAGGGTTAGGGTTAGGGTTAGGGTTAGGGTTAGGGTTAGGGTTAGGGTTAGGGTTAGGGTTAGGGTTAGGGTTAGGGTTAGGGTTAGGGTTAGGGTTAGGGTTAGGGTTAGGGTTAGGGTTAGGGTTAGGGTTAGGGTTAGGGTTAGGGTTAGGGTTAGGGTTAGGGTTAGGGTTAGGGTTAGGGTTAGGGTTAGGGTTAGGGTTAGGGTTAGGGTTAGGGTTAGGGTTAGGGTTAGGGTTAGGGTTAGGGTTAGGGTTAGGGTTAGGGTTAGGGTTAGGGTTAGGGTTAGGGTTAGGGTTAGGGTTAGGGTTAGGGTTAGGGTTAGGGTTAGGGTTAGGGTTAGGGTTAGGGTTAGGGTTAGGGTTAGGGTTAGGGTTAGGGTTAGGGTTAGGGTTAGGGTTAGGGTTAGGGTTAGGGTTAGGGTTAGGGTTAGGGTTAGGGTTAGGGTTAGGGTTAGGGTTAGGGTTAGGGTTAGGGTTAGGGTTAGGGTTAGGGTTAGGGTTAGGGTTAGGGTTAGGGTTAGGGTTAGGGTTAGGGTTAGGGTTAGGGTTAGGGTTAGGGTTAGGGTTAGGGTTAGGGTTAGGGTTAGGGTTAGGGTTA